>NC_060175.1:19688957-19731457 GCF_021184085.1 Oncorhynchus gorbuscha | reverse complement strand
GTGTTGTTAAGCATGTACTGTTGTTAAGCATGTACTGTTGTTAAGCATGTACTGTTGTTAAGCATGTACTGTTGTTATGCATACACTGTTGTTAAGCATGTACTGTTGTTAAGCATGTACTGTTGTTAAGCATGTACTGTTGTTAAGCATGTACTGTTGTTAAGCATGTACTGTTGTTAAGCATGTACTGTTGTTAAGCATGCACTGTTGTTAAGCATGCACTGTTGTTAAGCATGTACTGTTGTTAAGCATGCACTGTTGTTAAGCATGCACTGTTGTTAAGCATGTACTGTTGTTAAGCATGCACTGTTGTTAAGCATGCACTGTTGTTAACCTCTTTAACCTATAGGGGCGCTGTGTCATTATTGGATAAAAAGACGTGCCCGTTTAAAGCGCAATATTTTGTCACGAAATGATGCTCGACTATGCATGGAATTGACAGCCTTGGAAAGACACAACTCTGACGTCTGTGCGTGCCCCAGAACTAATGCAACAGGCGAAACCAAGATGATGTTTCATACAGGAAATGCCCCGGATTCTGAAGGCGCTGTGTTCCAATGTCTCCTTATATGGCTGTGAATGCGCCAGGAATGAGCCTGCGCTTTCTGTATATTCCCCGAGGTGTCCGCAGCATTGTGACGTTTTTGTAGGCATATCATTGGAAGATTGACCATAAGAGACTACATTTACCTGGTGTCCCGCCCGGTGTCCTGTGTGCGTAATCTGTAAATCCATGCGCGTTCCATTTCTTCAGAATTGAAAGTAAACTGCCACGATGGATTTTATCGTCGATAGATATATGAAAAACACCTTGAGGATTGATTCTAAACATCGTTTGCCATGTTTCTGTCGATATTATGGAGTTAATTTGGAAAAAAGTTAACGTTTTAATGACTTATTTATTTATTTTTTCCTTACCCAAACGCGATGAAACAAAACGGAGCGATTAGTCGACACAAATAATATTTTTTGTAAAAACGGAACATTTGCTATTGTAACGGCGTTCGTCTGTAGAAAGAAGAGAGTCGGACCGAAATGCAGCGTGTTGGTTACTCATGACTTTAATGAAAGAAACGCGGTACATGAAATAACTGATACTAAATACAAAAACAACAAACGGAACGTGAAACTTATTACAGCCTATCTGGTGAACACTACACAAAGATAGGAACAATCACCCACGAAATACAAAGCGAAACTAAGGCTGCCTAAATACGGTTCCCAATCAGAGACAACGAGAATCACCTGACTCTGATTGAGAATCG
This sequence comes from Oncorhynchus gorbuscha, assembly GCF_021184085.1. Classification (NCBI taxonomy): domain Eukaryota; kingdom Metazoa; phylum Chordata; class Actinopteri; order Salmoniformes; family Salmonidae; genus Oncorhynchus; species Oncorhynchus gorbuscha. The sequence continues at coordinate 19,730,192 of NC_060175.1, read as the reverse complement.
CCTCAGGCAGCCAAGCCTATACAACACCCCTAATCAGCCGCGATCCCAAAACTACAAACCCCAATACGTAAAACAACATATAAACCCATGTCACACCCTGGCCTACCCAAACATATAACTAAAACACAAAATACAATGACCAAGGCATGACAGCAATCTAACAGAGTCTCCTCATTGAAAACATCTGAAGTTCTTCAAAGGTAAATGATTTTATTTGAATGCTTTTATGGTTTTTGTGGAAAATGTGGCATGCTGAATGTTAATGCTAAATGGTACGTTAGCCATCAATACTGTTACAAAATGCTTGTTTTACAATGGTCGAGAAGCATATTTTGAAAATCTGAGATGACAGTGCTGTTAACAAAAGGCTAAGCTTGAGAGCAAATAGATTAATTTCATTTCATTTGCGATTTTCATGAATAGTTAACGTTGCGTTATGGTAATGAGCTTGAGGCTGTAGTCACGATACCGGATCCGGGATGGCTCGACGCAAGAAGTTAAGAATGTACAATGCAAATGACATTGCAAGTCTCATTGCTAAAATTGTATCACTTCGTGTACACCACGTCAACAAGTAATTTGCGTAATATGGGCTTGTACACACACATGCGCACATACATGCATACGCGCACACACACACACACACACACACACATACACATGCACACGCACACGCACACGCACACACACACACACACACACACACACACACACACACACACACACACACACACACACACACACACACACACTACAATTGTACCTCAGGCAACAATATTCTGGCAAATGCTGACTGCGCCATGTAAATTATGTTACACAAATGAGCCTTTCCTAATGAAACACTTGAATTGACTAAAAGAGGTGTGTGGAAGCAGGGTGAGAAGGGTACCAGTGCTGTCGTGCCAGCTAGCTTAGTATAACTGCACAACAACAACAGCAGAACGCCTAAGGTAATGTTTAGGATGATGAATATGAATAAAGCTGTGTGTTTTTTAAATGAGCTATTACAGGGAACATGGAGCTTAGTGAGTTTGATAGGAATTATTCATTTCCTGCTGTCTCCACACACACACACACACACACACACACACACACACACACACACACACACACACACACACACACACACACACACACACACACACACACACACACACACACACACACACACACACACACACACACACACTGTGTTCACCTGTGAGAAATGCCCTGTCCTTCCTGTACAAGGCTAGCACTGGCGGCTAATTCCGTGTTTCATCTGTTAGACCCAAAGGGAAATGCTATCTTCCTATAATTTACAAAACACCTTCTTTAAAGTTAAATTAAAATAAAAACCCTTCCATTCTACCAGAAGGTGCCTAAAAAAACAGATGAATGTTTATTTGAAGTGCATTTAAACATCTCAATGGACCTTACAGTAAAATAGATCAATACAGTGTAACCATTCTGAGTGAACCCACATTTATTGAATGATTCATCAGTTGCTTGTTTGTTTGTTTGATTGAATTAGGGCCGGAGTGTTTGGTCATCATCCCAAAGATGTGATAGCCTAAGTTATGTTTATAAGCACTGTACTACGCTGTCTTATCACCATCAGTAAAGTAGCCACCCTACTGTAAATAAGGGCTAAATTCCTTCTGCATCGCTGAAGCATTGCAGACTGAAGCGTTGCAGACTGAAGCGTTGCAGACTGAAGCGTTGCAGACTGAAGCCTTAAAGACTGAAGCGTTAAAGCCTGAAGCGTTAAAGACTGAAGCGTGGCAGACTGAAGCGTTGCAGACTGAAGCCTTAAAGACTGAAGCGTTAAAGCCTGAAGCGTTAAAGACTGAAGCGTGGCAGACTGAAGCGTGGCAGACTGAAGCGTTGCAGACTGAAGCGTTGCAGACTGAAGCGTTGCAGACTGAAGCCTTAAAGACTGAAGCGTTAAAGCCTGAAGCGTTAAAGACTGAAGCATGGCAGACTGAAGCGTGGCAGACTGAAGCGTTGCAGACTGAAGCGTTGCAGACTGAAGCGTTGCAGACTGAAGCGTTAAAGCCTGAAGCGTTAAAGACTGAATCGTGGCAGACTGAAGCGTGGCAGACTGAAGCGTTGCAGACTGAAGCGTTGCAGACTGAAGCCTTGCAGACTGAAGCGTTGCAGACTGAAGCGTTGAAGACTGAAGCGTTGCAGACTGAAGCGTTAAAGACTGAAGCGTTGCAGACTGAAGCGTTAAAGACTGAAGCGTTGCAGACTGAAGCGTTGCAGACTGAAGCGTTGCAGACTGAAGCGTTGCAGACTGAAGCGTTGCAGACTGAAGCCTTAAAGACTGAAGCGTTGCAGACTGAAGCGTTGCAGATGGCGCAATATAAAAATGAAGGTAATTCCAGATTGAGCTGACATTTGCAGCGTTTACCATGAATGAAGTGTCTGCTAAAGCGAGAACATTGCATTTAAATTAAAATCACACTGTAACGCTGAATTTCTACGATGCGGATTGAATAGAACCCTAGTTTAACTGTACTACAGCAACCCATGACATCAAGTCCCTCAGACAAGCTGTTTCAGCCAAAGCCATTGGGGACAACAACAGGTTAATTTCTTCTGCCCTGGTGTCCCTAATATAAATTATACCTCACACCTGCATGTATTGAGGGACAGCGGTGTGGGAAGTAATGAACAACACTGAATGGATTAACTTCCCAATGTCACAGTAGAGGTCCCGTAACGTAACGTAGGTGTGAACTAATGAAGACTTTATTTAGCAGGGGCGGAGGTACGATGGCAGGAGATTTAATGAAGAGAGAGGCCTGGGGGGCACGGGAAGCCATTTTAATAACACAAAAGTACACCCTGCTGTGTGTGAGTGAGTGAGTGAGTGAGTGAGTGAGTGAGTGAGTGAGTGAGTGAGTGAGTGAGTGAGTGAGTGAGTGAGTGAGTGAGTGAGTGAGTGAGTGTGTGTGTGTGTGTGTGTGTGTGTGTGTGTGTGTGTGTGTGTGTGTGTGTGTGTGTGTGTGTGTGTGTGTGTGTGTGTGTGTGTGTGTGTGTGTGTGTGTGTGTGTGTGTGTGTACCTACCTTGTTATTTTATTCCCCACCTAGTCTGACAGCATGCCACTCCATTGGGCCACAGGAGGTATGTGTGTGAGAATGTAAGAAAGGGTGTGTGTGTGTGTGTGTGTGCGTGCGTGTTGTTTCGTGTCTGTGATCGTGCCTGCATGTGTTTGTATGTGTGTAAGTGTACACAGTATGTGTTTGTATGTGTGTAACTATATACTATGTGTATGTGCATGGAGTCGTGTGTGCTATCTTCTGGGTACAGTATCAGCATGTGACAGAAATAATCCACTGATTCACCTTGAGAAGACTAAGACTAAAACCAGTGCAATAATTGCAAGCCCTTCCTTTCTCTTCTTCTCTGACACTCTTCCCTTTTCTCTGTCTCTGTCTCTGTCTCTGTCTCTGTCTCTGTCTCTGTCTCTGTCTCTGTCTCTGTCTCTGTCTCTGTCTCTGTCTCTGTCTCTGTCTCTGTCTCTGTCTCTGTCTCTGTCTCTGTCTCTGTCTCTGTCTCTGTCTCTGTCTCTGTCTCTGTCTCTGTCTCTGTCTCTGTCTCTGTCTCTGTCTCTGTCTCTGTCTCTGTCTCTGTCTCTGTCTCTGTCTCTGTCTCTGTCTCTGTCTCTGTCTCTGTCTCTGTCTCTGTCTCTGTCTCTGTCTCTGTCTCTGTCTCTGTCTCTGTCTCTCTCTCTGTCTCTCTGTCTCTCTCTCTCTCTCTCTGTCTCTGTCTCTGTCTCTGTCTCTGTCTCTGTCTACCCTACTGTAAATAGGGCTGTCTCTGTCTCTGTCTCTGTCTCTGTCTCTGTCTCTGTCTCTGTCTCTGTCTCTGTCTCTGTCTCTGTCTCTGTCTCTGTCTCTGTCTCTGTCTCTGTCTCTCTCTGTCTCTGTCTCTGTCTCTGTCTCTGTCTCTGTCTCTGTCTCTGTCTCTGTCTCTGTCTCTGTCTCTCTCTGAAGCGTCTCTCTCTCTCTCTCTCTCTCTCTCTTAAAGACTGTCTCTGTCTCTGTCTCTGTCTCTGTCTCTGTCTCTGTCTCTGTCTCTGTCTCTCTCTCTCTAAAGACTCTCTCTCTCTCTCTCTCTCTCTGAGTCTCTGTCTCTGTCTCTGTCTCTGTCTCTGTCTCTCTCTGTCTCTCTCTCTTTCTCTCTCTCTTTCTCGCTGTCTTGTCACCATCAGTAAAGTAGCCACCCTACTGTAAATAAGGGCTAAATTCCTTCTGCATCGCTGAAGCATTGCAGACTGAAGCGTTGCAGACTGAAGCATTGCAGACTGAAGCGTTAAAGACTGAAGCGTTGCAGACTGAAGCGCTGCAGACTGAAGCGTTGCAGACTGAAGTGTTGCAGACTGAAGCGTTGCAGACTGAAGCGTTGCAGACTGAAGCGTTAAAGACTGAAGCGTTAAAGACTGAAGCGTTAAATACTGAAGCGTTAAAGACTGAAGCGTTAAAGACTGAAGCGTTGCAGACTGAAGCGTTAAAGACTGAAGCGTTAAAGACTGAAGCGTTGCAGACTGAAGCGTTGCAGACTGAAGCGTTGCAGACTGAAGCGTTAAAGACTGAAGCGTTAAAGACTGAAGCGTTAAAGACTGAAGCGTTGCAGACTGAGGCGTTGCAGACTGAAGCGTTGCAGACTGAAGTGTTGCAGACTGAAGCATTGCAGACTGATGCATTAAAGACTGAAGCGTTGCAGACTGAAGCGTTGCAGACTGAAGCATTGCAGACTGAAGCGTTGCAGACTGAAGCGTTGCAGACTGAAGCATTGCAGACTGATGCATTAAAGACTGAAGCGTTGCAGACTGAAGCGTTGCAGACTGAAGCATTGCAGACTGAAGCGTTGCAGACTGAAGCGTTGCAGACTGAAGCTATTGCAATCCAATTACTATTACAGTCCAATTACTATTACTCTCCTATTTCTGTTACTATTACAATCCAATTACTATAGGTAGGTAGAGGTAAAGTGACTATGAATAGATAATTAACAGAGAGTAGCAGCAGTGTAAAACAAGGCCTGAGGGGGGGGGTGTCAATGCAAATAGTCTGGGTACACATTTAGTTAGCTGTTCAGGAGTCTTGTGGTTTGGGAGTAGAAGCTGTTAGGTCTTTTGGACCTAGACTTGGTGCTCCGGTACTGCTTGTAGTGCGGTAATAGTGCGAACAGCCTATGACTACGGCGCCTGGTGTAGAGCACCCGAATGGCAGGAAGCTTGTCCCCAGTGATGTAATGCACACACTACACTCTGTAATGCCTTAATGACTTAAGATTCGATATAGGCCGATAGTTTTTTCTATAATCTGGGTCACGGTTTGGATTTTTCAAGAGAGGCTTTATTACTGCCACTTTTAGTGAGTTTGGTACACATCCAGGGAATAGAGAGCCGTTTATTATATTCAACATAGGAGGGCCAAGCACAGGAAGCAGCTCTTTCAGTATTTTAGATGGAATAGGGTCCCCATTTAGATGGAATCATGTCCAGTATGCAGCTTGAAGGTTTAGAGGCCATGATTATTTTCATCATTGTGTCAAGAGATATAGTTCTAAAACACTTGAGTGTTTCTCTTGATCCTAGGTCCTGGCAGAGTTGTGCAGACTCAGGACAACTGAGCTTTGGAGGAATACGCAGATTTAAAGAGGAGTCCATCCTATTTTTCCAACTTAATTGAGGAAAATAAGAAAAATACAAAATGTATTTTTGATACTGTCGCAAAGCTAACTAAAAAGCAGCATTTCCCAAGTGAGGACGGCTTTCACTCTCTCTGCGGCCCATAACTAAATCACTCTCTTTCATTTCCTCTTACATTCCCTCTTTAATAGCTTGGCTACTTGCCGTAGCCAATTAAATCATGTCCCCTTATCTTCTCCCTTGCAGATCTTCTTCTCCATGACAGACTTCTGCCAAAATGGAAACTATTCCAGCCTTTCTTGATACTGTCCACTCATCAATATGATTTTAATCTACATCAAATAAATATGAGGAGAGATTTCACAGCTTAGTTTGTGAAGTGAACACAAGAGAAACACAAACACAAGCATTGATTTTCTAAAAACTGGGCCCAGAAGAGTGGAAGTGCTTTAGAGTCTGTTATTGTAGTTTAGGGAAACAGCATTCAGCCATGCAGTAGAATTACAGGGGTGGCAAATACAGAAGTGGCTAATACATTCTTTATACTCCTATTTCATCTAGCATTTACAGAGAAATCTGTTCTGCACTCTGTTCTTTCAAAATAAATATGTGCAACAGTAAAATGACTATTCTGAATTGTTTTAATTCCACAGTCTGGGAATCAGAGATATTATGAAGTATGAAACAAACCACACCCTCCATTCCAGACAATGAGGTCAGACACCACCTTCCTTCTCCATTTATCCACCCCATCATCCCTTTTTATATCATTGCTTCATGTCATCCCTTCATTCCACCTCAAGGCAGCGTTGCAGTGAGTGAAGGGTAATTTGGCGTATTTATGACAGATCTGGGTTGTTCTCCTGATCGCCTCAGAGCCTGGTGTCTTCTGCTGCATTGGTATAGATCTTGTGCACAAACACACACACACACACACACACACACACACACACACACACACACACACACACACACACACACACACACACACACACACACACACACACACACACACACACACACACACACACACACACACACACACACACACTTATATTTATATTACACTCCTATTACAATTAAACTCCTATCACTATTACACTCATTACCATATACAATCTGATTACTGTTACACTCTAATTACTATTACACTCCAATTACTATTACACTCAATTCACTATTACACTCCAATGACCATTACACTCCAATTACTATTATACTCAAAATACCATTACACTCCAATTACTATTATACTCAAAATACTATTACACTCCCATCACTATTACACTCCTGTTACTGTTACTATTACAATCCAATTACTACTACACTCCAATTAATATTACACTCCAATTACTATTACACTTCTATTACTATTACACTCCAATTACCATTACACTCAAATTTATATTACATTCCAAAAACTATTACACTCCAATTGCTATTACATTCCAAATACTATTACACTCCATTCACTATTACACTCCAATGACCATTACTCTCCAATTACTATTATACTCCAAATACTATTACACTCCAATTACTATTACACTTCAATTACTATTACACTTCAATTACTATTACACTCCAATTACATTACACTCCAATTACTATTACACTCCAATTACTATTACACTCCAATTACTATTACACTCCAATTACTAATACACTCCAATTACAATTACACTCCTACTACTCTTACACTCCAATTACTATTACACTCCAATTACTATTACACTCCTACTACTCTTACACTCCAATTACTATTACACTCCGATTACTATTACACTCCAATTATTGTTACTATTGCAATCCAATTACTATTACAGTCCAATTACTATTACTCTCCTATTTCTGTTACTATTACAATCCAATTACTATAGGTAGGTAGAGGTAAAGTGACTATGAATAGATAATTAACAGAGAGTAGCAGCAGTGTAAAACAAGGCCTGAGGGGGGTGTGTCAATGCAAATAGTCTGGGTACACATTTAGTTAGCTGTTCAGGAGTCTTGTGGTTTGGGAGTAGAAGCTGTTAGGTCTTTTGGACCTAGACTTGGTGCTCCGGTACTGCTTGTAGTGCGGTAATAGTGCGAACAGTCTATGACTACGGCGCCTGGTGTAGAGCACCCGAATGGCAGGAAGCTTGTCCCCAGTGATATAATGCACGCACTACACTCTGTAATGCCTTAATGCCTTAAGATTCGATATAGGCCGATAGTTTTTTATATAATCTGGGTCACGGTTTGGATTTTTCAAGAGAGGCTTTATTACTGCCACTTTTAGTGAGTTTGGTACACATCCATGGAATAGAGAGCCGTTTATTATGTTCAACATAGGAGGGCCAAGCACAGGAAGCAGCTCTTTCAGTATTTTAGATGGAATAGGGTCCCCATTTAGATGGAATCATGTCCAGTATGCAGCTTGAAGGTTTAGAGGCCATGATTATTTTCATCATTGTGTCAAGAGATATAGTACTAAAACACTTGAGTGTTTCTCTTGATCCTAGGTCCTGGCAGAGTTGTGCAGACTCAGGACAACTGAGCTTTGGAAGAATACGCAGATTTAAAGAGGAGTCCATCCTATTTTTCCAACTTAATTGAGGAAAATAAGAAAAATACAAAATGTATTTTTGATACTGTCGCAAAGCTAACTAAAAAGCAGCATTTCCCAAGTGAGGACGGCTTTCACTTCAGCTGTAATAATTTATTTGAGAAAAAGATCATGATCATTAGAAAGCAAATTACGGATGATCGAGCAGCAGTGAGGGCTCTTCGATACTGCACGGTACTGTCTTTCCAAGCTAGTCGGAAGACTTCCAGGTTGGTATGTTGCCATTTCTGTTCCAATTTTCTGGAAGCTTGCTTCAGAGCTCGGGTATTTTCTGTATACCAGGGAGCTAGTTTCTTATGACAAATGTTTTTACTTTTTAGGGGTGCAACTGCATCTAGGGTATTGCGCAAGGTTATATTGAGTTCCTCATTTAGAGGGTTAACTGATTTTGTCCTCTGACATGCTTGGGTAGGCAGAGGGAGTCTGGAAGGGCATCAAGGAATCTTTGTGTTGTCTGAGAATTTATAGCACGACTTTTGATGCTCCTTGGTTGGGGTCTGAGCAGATTATTTGTTGTGATTGCAAACGTAATAAAATGGTGGTCTGACAGTCCAGGATAATGAGGAGAAAGCTTAAGATCCACAACATTTATTCCATGGGACAAAAATAGGTCCAGAGTATGACTGTGACAGTGAGTAGGTCCTGAGACATATTGGACAAAACCCACTGAGTTGATGATGGCTCCGAAAGCCTTTTGGAGTGGGTCTGTGGACTTTTCCATGTGAATATTAAAATCACCAAAAATGTGAATATTATCTGCTATGACTACAAGGTCCGATAGGAATTCGGGGAACTTAGTGAGGAACGCTGTATTTGGCCCAGGAGGCCTGTAAACATTAACTGTAAAAAGTGATTGAGTAGGCTGCGTAGATTTCATGACTAGAAGCTCAAAAGACGTTGTTTTTTTTGTAAATTGAAATTTGCTATCGTAAATGTTAGCAACACCTCCGCCTTTGCGGGATGCACAGGGGATATGGCCATTAGTGTAACCAGGAGGTGAGGCCTCGTTTAACACAGTGAATTCATCAGGCTTAAGCCATGTTTCAGTCAAGCCAATCACATCAAGATTATGATCAGTGATTAGTTCATTGACTATAACTGCCTATAACTGCCCTGTCTATGTTGGTAGATAAGATGAGAGCACCCCTGCAGCTAAGATGGAGTCTGTCATTCCTCAGCAGGCCAGGCTTGGTCCTGTTTTTGGGTGAGTACCAGATAGAGGGCCAATAATCTACAAATGATATATTTTGGGAGGGGCAGAAAACAGTTTTAAACCAACGATTCAGTTGTGAGACTCTGATGTAGAGCTCATCACTCCCCCTAACTGGGAGGGGGCCAGAGACAATTACTCGATGCCGACACATCTTTCTAGATGATTTACACGCTGAAGCTATGTTGCGCTTGTTGACCTCCTAACATCGTTGGTGCCGACGTGGATAACAATATCTCTATACTCTCTGCACTCGCCAGTTTTAGCTTTAGCCAGCACCATTTTCAGATTAGCCTTAACGTCAGTAGCCCTGCCACCTGGTAAACAGTTTATGATCGCTGGATGATTTGTTTTAAGTCTAATACTGCGGGTAATGGAGTCACCAATGACTAGGGTTCTCAATTTGTCAGAGCTAATGGTGGGAAGCTTTGGCATCTTAGACCCCGTATTGGGAGGAGTAGAGACAAGAGAAGGCTCGGCCTCAGACTCCAACTCGCTGCTGTAACGGCGTTCGTCAGTTGAAGGAGAAGCGGACCAAAATGCAGCGTGGTGGTTACTCATGTTCTTTAATGAAGAATCGACGATACATGAAATAACTATAATATACAAAAAACAACAACAAAACGCGAAACCATATACAGCCTATCTGGTGAACACTAACACAGAGACAGGAACAATCACCCACGAAAACACTCACAGAATATGGCTGCCTAAATATGGTTCCCAATCAGAGACAACGAGAATCACCTGACTCTGATTGAGAACCGCCTCAGGCAGCCATAGACTACGTCGACGCCCCACAAAACCCCAAGACAAAAAACACACCACAATAACCCATGTCACACCCTGGCCTGACCAAATATATAAATAAAACACAAAATACTAAGACCCCCCCCGAGCCCTGTAGAGGAGGAAGGCTCTGGAAGCGCTGAACAGGCGTGAGACTCCGGCAGCGCAGGAGAGGAGGAAAGCACTGGCTGCGCTGAACAGGCGGGAGACTCCAGCAGCGCTGTAGAGGCGAGGCGCACTGTAGGCCTGATGCGTGGTGCTGGCACAGGTGGAACTGGATAGAGAACACGCACAGGAAGCCTGGTGCGGGGAGCTGCCACCGGAGGACTGGTGTGTGGAGGTGGCACTGGATAGACCGGACCGTGCAGGCGCACTGGAGCTCTTGAGCACCGAGCCTGCCCAACCTTCCCTGGCTCGATGCCCACTCTGGCCCGGCCAATACGAAGAGATGGTATGTACCGCACCGGGCTATGCACCCGCACTGGAGACACCGTGCGCTCCATAGCACAACACGGTGCCTGCCCGGTCTCTCTAGCCCCCCGGTAAGCACAGGGAGTTTGCGCAGGTCTCCTACCTGGCATAGCTATACTCCCTGTAAGCCCCCCACCCCAATCAATATTTGGGGCTGACTCTCAGGCTTCCATCCGCTTCGTCGTGCTGCCTCTTCATACCAGCGCCTCTCTGCTTTCTTCGCCTCCAGTTCTTCATTGGGGCTTCGATATTCACCAGGCTGTGCCCAAGGTCCTTTTCTGTCCAATATCTCCTCCCAAGTCCAGAAGTCCTTTGCTCGCTGCTCCTCACGATTAACAGGGGGAGTTGGCTCAGGTCTGTCTCCTGACTCTGCCACACTCTCCCTGAGCCCCCCAATACATTTTTGGGGCTGCTTTTCGGGCTTCCTTGCCAACCGTGTTCCCTCGTATCGTCAGCTCCTCTCTCCGGCTGCCTCTGCTCTCCTAAGTACCTCCACCTGTTCCCATGGGAGGCGATCTCTTCCGGCCAGTATCTCCTCTCAAGTGCAACAACCTTTGCCATCCAACACATCTTCCCATGTCCATTCCTCCTTTCGCTGCTCCTGCTGTCACTGCCTGTTACCACGCTGCTTGGTCCGTGTGTGGTGGGTGATTCTGTAACGGCGTTCGTCAGTTGAAGGAGAAGCAGACCAAAATTCAGCGTGGTGGTTACTCATGTTCTTTAATGAAGAATCGACGATACATGAAATAACTATAATATACAAAAAACAACAACGAAACACGAAACCATATACAGCCTATCTGGTGAACACTAACACAGAGACAGGAACAATCACCCACAAAAACACTCACAGAATATGGCTGCCTAAATATGGTTACCAATCAGAGACAATGAGAATCACCTGACTCTGATTGAGAACCGCCTCAGGCAGCCATAGACTACGTCGACGCCCCACAAAACCCCAAGACAAAAAACACACCACAATAACCCATGTCACACCCTGGCCTGACCAAATATATAAAGAAAACACAAAATACTAAGACCAAGGCGTGACAGCTGCTTAATGGGGAAAACCTGTTGAAAGTTTCTGTCAGCTGAATGAGAGACACCGGTTGAGCATTCCTACAGCATTTCCCTCCAGAAGCAATGAGAAAGTTGTCTGGCTGCGGGGACTGTGCGACTGTGCGTTATCTCTGATAATTTCCTTATTCGTTTCTGGCCAGATGTAAAATGTTCCTGTTCCTGTTTTGACTAATTTAATAGAGTTGGTTAGGTCTGTTCTATGCCAAATTAGCACACCCCCTGAGTCTCTTCCCTGTTTCACACCTGGTAGTTTGGTTGATGGGACTACCAGCTCTCTGTAACCTAGAGGGAAATCAGTGGGTCCGTCCATACCATGTTTCTTGTAGGATGACAATGTCTGTCATTTATTTGATGACGTCTGGGTTCCTGCTATTTAGACCAAAGGCAGATGACCTCAGACCTTGTATATTCCAGGATGAGACAGGAAAAGCTTTGCATTCCACAGTGTCTAGTGTTGTTTTTGTGTGGTTTAGGCAAGGACCATTACTGTCGGTGTGAGCTTAGCATGTTGACCATTTGATACATACCTCTTAGGTCGCAGAATGTGTTTTGGGTGCGTGTAATAGTGGGGGTTGGGCCTGTTGCTCTGCTCACGGCCTGGGCATATGTCCTGCTGTCATGTTGAGGTCCTTGCCATGGGGGAGGGGGCATGGGGTGGGCAGAAGGGGCATAGGTCTGATATGGGGGCGCCTATATAAGGTGTGGCAAGGATTTGCTTGGGGTGGTCTTAGCTTGGGGTGTGTCTGGTGATGCTGTGGGGGTGATGCTGTGGGTGTAGGTCCTCTTGGCATGGGTTCGCTCGGTGCAGGTCCTTCGGGACGGGGTCTTGCAGGTCTAGGAGGGTGTCTCGCTGGTCTGGGTGGGGTGTCCAATGCTCTGTTGCTTTTGTTTGAGGTGCTGGGACTATGGTTGAGGGTGACGTCCTTCAGGGTCCTGGCAAAAGTTGGCATTGCTGCCTTGTAGAGGTAGACCTGGTTGTAAACGCTGTTCATGTCCAGGGTGGAGTGGTGGGCCAGGTATACTTTAGGTTTTGAGGCACAGTCTCGCAAAATACTTGCATTCACCTGCTGTATGGTGGCATGGTGAAAGTATTTTTGTGGTAGTAGGGTGGAGATAACCATTTGTGCATTGGGAAGGTGGAAGAAACGTTTTCAATCACTCTCTTGAGTGCTGTGGCCACCCTTTCCTGCTGGGCCTTCAGGTCATTTGTGCCAGTGTGAATTATGATGTGGCTGGGGGACCCTGGTCTGTCCTCTGACAACAGCTCCAGGGCATGCCTAGTGTTTGGGCACCAGTGTTTTGCCACTATGTTTGGGAAAAAGTTTATTCTCTTGAATGTGTTTGCCATTTTGAGTCAATGACGAGCACATTCTCTGGCTTTTGTGTGTCCTCAGTGGATGTGGCGGGTGTTGTTAGGAGGGCTAATGGGGGAGCTGACAGGAGGGCTGTTAGGAGGGGGTGGGGTCTGTTGGGTTGGTGGGTTCTGTGTTGTCTGTCCCATTGTGGTGTTGAGGTTGTAGTCTAGGTCTGAGGTGGGCTGTTCTGCTGGCTTGTCTTGGGGAGTGTCCTGCTCTCTGTCACACCTCAGCTTTCTGACCTCGTGCTTCTGTCTGGATTGTGTCTACTCACTTTCTGAGCTCCACCATGTCTCTCTCCAGCTCTGTGAATTTATCAATGATGAGGAGCAGTGCAGTTGTGGGACCTGGATGTGTTCAGTGCTAGGGGGGGACAGTCTGCAGGACGGTTTGAAGAGGTGTGATCAGACTTGCTCAGGATGGGGTAGTCTTCACAGAGAGAGAGCTTTTCCTGCTGTGCTCTCACTTTATCCCATAAAAGTCCTGCTGGAATTGCTTGAGGATGCCTTGCACCATTAATGTCCCAGACTTGTACACATTGACAGAGGTTGTTCCAATTTCCTCAATGTGTAGTATTCTGAGTTTCCACCCATGCTCTAGTAGCATTGTGCCATGCCAGGGGATGGTCTGTGTGGAAAATTAAGTTGCTTACGTTGCCCTCTTTGTAGCAGTCAGCAAATATTGTTTCTGGATTGTCCTTGAGGAGCTTTTCCTTGCACCTATTCTTGCAGCGTAATTGTTAATATCCATGGAGTAATCCAAAGGCCTCTGCATTCTGATGGCGGGGGCTCAAGGGTTTTCACACATCTGATTTCACACTTGAGGGCTAAGTCTGTTCTGTCCTAGCATCTTAGTAGCTTAGTATACTTATTTACTTGGCTTTAAATAACTAAATTACTGTATTTTACTTTTTGGCTTCAGAAATAGCTTCAGAGTGAATATTACTCACTCAGATTTGTGTTGGATGGTATTTCCAGGTTCCACTGTGTTTCTTCTGCAAGTCTTGGGACTCCCGAGTGGTGCAGCGGTCTAAGGCACTGCATCTCAGTGCTTGAGGTGTCACTACAGACCCTGGTTTGATTTTAGGCTGTATCACAACTGGCCGTGATCGGGAGTCCCATAGGGCGGCGCACAATTGGCCCAGAGTCGTCCGGGGTAGGGTTTGGCTGGGGTAGGCTGTCATTGTAAATAAGAATTTGTTCTTAACTGAGTTGCCTAGTTAAATCAAATAAAAAAGGGTTGTGTTAGAAGTTTTTTCTTGATAGTCCTTGGTAGTAATAGTCCATTCAGGTAATTTTGTCCATATCAATTTTGTCCATATTTGGATTGAACGTTTTAATGTTGAGGTTAGTGTCCTGTTCGTTTATCCAACTCTAATTCTATCAGAAGACCTCAGGAGCCCATGAGCTCTCTCTCTCACTCTATCTCACTCTCTCTCTCTCGCTCTCTCTCTCTCACTCTATCTCACTCTCTCTCTATCTCACTCTCTCGCTCTCTCTCTCTCACTCTATCCCACTCTCTCTCTCTCGCTCTCTCTCTCTCTCTCTAGCTCTCTCTCTCTCGCTCTCTCTCTCACTCTATCTCACTCTCTCTCTCTCTCTCGCTCTCTCTCTCTCTCTCACTCTCTCTCTCTCGCTCTCTCTCTCTCGCTCTCTCTCTCTCGCTCTCTCTCTCACTAGCTCTCTCTCTCCAGCTCTCACTAGCTCTATCTTTCTAGCTCTCATGAGCTCTCTCTCTCTAGCTCTCACTAGCTCTCTCTCTAGCTCTCACTAGCTCTCTCTCTCCAGCTCTCACTAGTTCTATCTTTCTAGCTCTCACGAGCTCTCTCTCTCTAGCTCTCACTAGCTCTCTCTCTAGCTCTCACTAGCTCTCTCTCCCTCTCTAGCTGTCACTAGCTCTCTCTCTCTAGCTCTCACTAGCTCTCTCTCTCTCGCTCTCTCTCTCTAGCTCTCACTAGCTCTCTCTCTAGCTCTCACTAGCTCTCTCTAGCTCTCACTAGCTCTCTCTCTCCAGCTCTCACTAGCTCTATCTTTCTAGCTCTCACGAGCTCTCTCTCTCTAGCTCTCACTAGCTCTCTCTCTAGCTCTCACTAGCTCTCTCTCTAGCTCTCACTAGCTCTCTCTCTCTAGCTCTCACGAGCTCTCTCTCTCTAGCTCTCACGAGCTCTCTCTCTCTAGCTCTCACGAGCTCTCTCTCTCTAGCTCTCACGAGCTCTCTCTCACTAGCTCTCTCTCTAGCTCTCACTAGCTCTCTCTCTCTAGCTCTCACTAGCTCTCTCTCTAGCTCTCACTAGCTCTCTCTCTCTCTCTAGCTCTCACTAGCTCTCTCTCTCGGTCTCTCTCTCTAGCTCTCACTAGCTCTCTCTAGCTCTCACTAGCTCTCTCTCTCCAGCTCTCACTAGCTCTATCTTTCTAGCTCTCACTAGCTCTATCTTTCTAGCTCTCACGAGCTCTCTCTCTCTAGCTCTCACTAGCTCTCTCTCTCTCTCTCTCACTAGCTCTCTCTCTCTCTCTCTAGCTCTCTCTCTCTCGCTCTCTCTCTCACTCTATCTCACTCTCTCTCTCTCGCTCTCTCTCTCTATCTCGCTCTCTCTCTCTATCTCACTCTCTCTCTCTCGCTCTCTCTCTCTCGCTCTCTCTCGCTCTCTCTCTCACTAGCTCTCTCTCTCCAGCTCTCACTAGCTCTATCTTTCTAGCTCTCATGAGCTCTCTCTCTCTAGCTCTCACTAGCTCTCTCTCTAGCTCTCACTAGCTCTCTCTCTCCAGCTCTCACTAGTTCTATCTTTCTAGCTCTCACGAGCTCTCTCTCTCTAGCTGTCACTAGCTCTCTCTCTCTCACTAGCTCTCACTCCCTCTCTAGCTGTCACGGTCTCTCTCTCTAGCTCTCACTAGCTCTCTCTCTCGGTCTCTCTCTCTAGCTCTCACTCTCTCTAGCTCTCTCTCTCCAGCTCTCACTAGCTCTATCTTTCTAGCTCTCACTAGCTCTCTCTCTCTAGCTCTCACTAGCTCTCTCTAGCTCTCACTAGCTCTCTCTCCCTCTCTAGCTGTCACTAGCTCTCTCTCCCTCTCTAGCTGTCACTAGCTCTCTCTCTCTAGCTCTCACTAGCTCTCTCTAGCTCTCACTAGCTCTCTCTCTCGGTCTCTCTCTCTAGCTCTCACTAGCTCTCTCTAGCTCTCACTAGCTCTCTCTCCCTCTCTAGCTGTCACTAGCTCTCTCTCTCTAGCTCTCACTAGCTCTCTCTAGCTCTCACTAGCTCTCTCTCTCGGTCTCTCTCTCTAGCTCTCACTAGCTCTCTCTAGCTCTCACTAGCTCTCTCTCTCCAGCTCTCACTAGCTCTCTCTCTAGCTCTCACTAGCTCTCTCTCTCCAGCTCTCACTAGTTCTATCTTTCTAGCTCTCACGAGCTCTCTCTCTCTAGCTCTCACTAGCTCTCTCTCTAGCTCTCACTAGCTCTCTCTCCCTCTCTAGCTGTCACTAGCTCTCTCTCTCTAGCTCTCACTAGCTCTCTCTAGCTCTCACTAGCTCTCTCTCTCCAGCTCTCACTAGCTCTATCTTTCTAGCTCTCACGAGCTCTCTCTCTCTAGCTCTCACTAGCTCTCTCTCTAGCTCTCACTAGCTCTCTCTCCCTCTCTAGCTGTCACTAGCTCTCTCTCTCTAGCTCTCACTAGCTCTCTCTCTCTAGCTCTCACGAGCTCTCTCTCTCTAGCTCTCACGAGCTCTCTCTCTCTCGCTCTCTCTCTCTAGCTCTCACTAGCTCTCTCTCTCGGTCTCTCTCTCTAGCTCTCACTAGCTCTCTCTAGCTCTCACTAGCTCTCTCTCTCCAGCTCTCACTAGCTCTATCTTTCTAGCTCTCACTAGCTCTATCTTTCTAGCTCTCACGAGCTCTCTCTCTCTAGCTCTCACTAGCTCTCTCTCTCTAGCTCTCACCAGCTCTCTCTCTCTAGCTCTCACTAGCTCTCTCTCTCTAGCTCTCACTAGCTCTCTCTCTCTCTCTCTAGCTCTCTCTCTCTCGCTCTCTCTCTCACTCTATCTCACTCTCTCTCTCTCGCTCTCTCTCTCTATCTCACTCTCTCTCTCTCGCTCTCTCTCTCTCGCTCTCTCTCTCTCGCTCTCTCTCTCACTAGCTCTCTCTCTCCAGCTCTCACTAGCTCTATCTTTCTAGCTCTCATGAGCTCTCTCTCTCTAGCTCTCACTAGCTCTCTCTCTAGCTCTCACTAGCTCTCTCTCTCCAGCTCTCACTAGTTCTATCTTTCTAGCTCTCACGAGCTCTCTCTCTCTAGCTCTCACTAGCTCTCTCTCTAGCTCTCACTAGCTCTCTCTCCCTCTCTAGCTGTCACTAGCTCTCTCTCTCTAGCTCTCACTAGCTCTCTCTCTCTAGCTCTCACTAGCTCTCTCTAGCTCTCACTAGCTCTCTCTCTCCAGCTCTCACTAGCTCTATCTTTCTAGCTCTCACGAGCTCTCTCTCTCTAGCTCTCACTAGCTCTCTCTCTAGCTCTCACTAGCTCTCTCTCCCTCTCTAGCTGTCACTAGCTCTCTTTCTCTAGCTCTCACTAGCTCTCTCTCTCTAGCTCTCACGAGCTCTCTCTCTCTAGCTCTCACGAGCTCTCTCTCTCTAGCTCTCACGAGCTCTCTCTCTCTAGCTCTCTCTAGCTCTCACTAGCTCTCTCTCTCGGTCTCTCTCTCTAGCTCTCACTAGCTCTCTCTAGCTCTCACTAGCTCTCTCTCTCCAGCTCTCACTAGCTCTATCTTTCTAGCTCTCACTAGCTCTATCTTTCTAGCTCTCACGAGCTCTCTCTCTCTAGCTCTCACTAGCTCTCTCTCTCTAGCTCTCACTAGCTCTCTCTCTAGCTCTCACTAGCTCTCTCTAGCTCTCACTAGCTCTCTCTCTCCAGCTCTCACTAGCTCTATCTTTCTAGCTCTCACGAGCTCTCTCTCTCTAGCTCTCACTAGCTCTCTCTCTAGCTCTCACTAGCTCTCTCTCTCTAGCTCTCACTAGCTCTCTCTCTCTCTCTCTCTCTCTCTCTCTCTCTCTCTCTCTCTCTCTCTCTCTCTCTCTCTCTCTCTCTCTCTCTCTCTCTCTCTCTATTACACACACACCAATGGGCACAACACTCTCACAAGGTGTAAAAACTCCTCTCTCTGCAGTGATTGCAGGCACAGTTGCAGGCTGTTCCTCCATTTAGCCTACACATGTTTTATTTGGCAATTACTCCTGAGTAATGGAGACTGCTGTGGCCCCACACACAACATTAAACCACTTCAGAGAGAGAGAGAGAGCGAGGGAGAGAGAGAGAGAGAGAGAGGGAGAGAGAGAGAGAGAGGGAGCGAGAGAGGGAGAGAGAGAGAGAGAACTCTTCCCCCGTGTTGTTAGCAGCACACCACATGATCAACATCATTACTTTTGTCGGATACTGAATAATTAATTGGTCTAATTCAATAATCAATTGGTAGTTGCTCGGGTCCATGTTGTTCTGGTCATTACACATTGTGTATTTTGATGGATCTCTTTTCCGAACCTTTTAAGGAGAATTTTATATTTCTTCATTGTGATCTTTGGAATATAACGACATGCTGTCACATTGTTCTTATACTATATTAGTCACATGCAGAATAAACCCTGGCGAAAATCATATGCAGAATGAACCCTGACTAAAATCATATGCAGAATGAACCCTGACTAAAATCATATGCAGAATGAACCTTGACTAAAATCATATGCAGAATGAACCCTGACTAAAATCATATGCAGAATGAACCCTGACTAAAATCATATGCAGAATGAACCCTGACTAAAATCATATGCATAATGAACCCTGACTAAAATCATCTCTCCGGTTCCAAGATGGCGTAGCAGTAACTCGTCCTGTCGTATCCGTATCGTCTCTCTGTAAATATCGTCTCTTTTTCATTTTAGATATTTTATTTTTTTCTTCGCATATCTTTAAAAACATTTTGCTAAACCTAAGCTTCCAAATACTCTTCTGCAACCCGCCAATGTAGCTACTTTTCCTAAAGTATTTATATTTACTTCGAAACCGGAACCCTTCAACTGAAGCTAGCCAGCTATGCTTGCGGTCTTCAGCTAACCGGTCATCAGCTAACCTTTAGCTCGGAAAGCTCTCGCCAGTTCGAACAACGCAACACTAACCAGAGCATAACGGACCTATTTATTTTTTTACCCCCGGATTCCCACCACAAACGGAACATTCTTCAGCTGGATCCTCACAACTAGCTATCGAGCTAAACAGCAACCCTGGTTGATTACTCCTCATACCTCCTCATGCCTTTTGCACACATTGTATATAGACTGCCCATTTTTTTCTACTGTGTTATTGACTTGTTAATTGTTTATTCCATGTGTAACTCTGTGTTGTCTGTTCACACTGCTATGCTTTATCTTGGCCAGGTCGCAGTTGCAAATGAGAACTTGTTCTCAACTAGCCTACCTGGTTAAATAAAGGTGAAATAAAAAATAAAAAAAATAAAAAAATAAATAAAAATACTCCTGGCTAGCGTTTCCACCCACGTAGCTTGAAGCTAGCCCGGCCAGAGCTCCTAGCATACTTCTGGGCTACAATACCTGGACCTACGACTGGTCTATCGATGTCACCGCATGAAGAGGAATAAACAGACTCACCCCATCGCAACGTCCTCCAAAGGCTAACTCTCTAGCCCTCGCTATCTCCTTGCTTGCTAACTCGGCATGCTAACTGCTAGCTTGTTTAGCTTGTTTAGCTTGTTTAGCCCAGGTCCGCTAACTACTACCTTGTTTACCCCGGCCTGCTAATCTGTTAGCTTGTTAGCACAGGCCTGCTAACCGTCTGCATCGCCGCGTCCCAAAAACGCAGTGGCCCATATGTACTTTCTATCTCTTCCCGATTTTTTTTTTTTGTTTATACCTTCCGGAAACCTGCCTCACCCAATGTGATACGGAATCGCTATTATCTTTATTTTTAGAACACACTCAAGAACCTCCAGAAGCTAACCAGCTAGCTAGCTACAAGCTACTTAGTCATTGTTATTTTTTAAAACCTGGATAACACTCGCCAGTCCAGCTCCCCTGACCCATCCACCGCTGCCCCTGGACTCTGATCACTTGGCTACATAGCTGATGCACGCTGGACTGTCCATTAATCACGGTACTCCATTCTGCTTGTTTGTTTTATCTGTCGGCCCCGTTGTCTAGTCAATGCCATTTTACCTGCTGTTGCTATGCTAGCTGATTAGCTGTTGTCTCACCCACTGTTTTAGCTAGCTTTCCCAATTCAACACCTGTGAGTACTGTATGCCTCGCTGTATGTCTCTCTCAAATGTCAATATGCCTTGT
The DNA here is from genome assembly GCF_021184085.1 of Oncorhynchus gorbuscha. NCBI lineage: Eukaryota > Metazoa > Chordata > Actinopteri > Salmoniformes > Salmonidae > Oncorhynchus > Oncorhynchus gorbuscha. The sequence continues at coordinate 19,709,704 of NC_060175.1, read as the reverse complement.
ATACTGTTGCTCAGGTTAGTTATCATTGTTTTAGTTCACTATGGAGCCCCTAGTCCCACTCCTCATACCCCTGATACCTCCTTTGTCCCACCTCCCACATATGCGGTGACCTCACCCATTACAACCAGCATGTCCAGAGATAAAACCTCTCTCATCATCACCCAGTGCCTGGGCTTACCTCCGCCATACCAGCACTCCACCATACCCCTGTCTGCGCATTATGCCCTGAATATATTCTACCATGCCCAGAAACCTGCTCCTCTAATTCTCTGTCCCCAACGCTCTAGGCGACCAGTTTTGATAGCCCTTAGCTCAGGAAGGCCACCAAAAATTCAGAGATTTCCATACCCAACTATAACGTCTTCCGTCAAGATAGAACTGCTAAAGGGGGAGGAGTTGCAGTCTACTGCAGAGATAGACTGCAAAGTAATGTCATACTTTCCAGGTCCATACCCAAACAGTTCAAACTACTAATTCTGAAAATTACTCTCTCCAGAAATAAGTCTCTCACTGTTGCCGCCTGCTACCGACCCCCCTCAGCTCCCAGCTGTGCCCTGGACACCATTTGTGAATTGATTGCCCCCCATCTGGCTTCAGAGTTTGTTCTGTTAGGTGACCTAAACTGGGATATGCTTAACACCCCGGCAGTCCTACAATCTAAGCTAGATGCCCTCAATCTCACACAAATCATCAAGGAACCCACCAGGTACAACCCTAACTCTGTAAGCAAGGGCACCCTCATAGACGACATCCTGACCAACTGGCCCTCCAAATAAACATCCGCTGTCTTCACCAGGATCTCAGCGACCACTGCCTCATTGCCTGTATCCGCTACGGTGCCGCAGTCAAAGGACCACCCCTCATCACTGTCAAACGCTCCCTAAAACACTTCTGTGAGCAGGCCTTTCTAATCAACCTGGCCCGGGTATCCTGGAAGGACATTGACCTCATCCCGTCAGTTGAGGATGCCTGGTCATTCTTTAAGAGTAACTTCCTCACCATTTTAGATAAGCATGCTCCGTTCAAAAAATGCAGAACTAAGAATAGATACAGCCCTTGGTTCACTCCAGACCTGACTGCCCTCGACCAGCACAAAAACATCCTGTGGAGGACTGCAATAGCATCGAACAGTCCCCGCGATATGCAACTGTTCAGGGAAGTCAGGAACCAATACACGCAGTCAGTCAGGAAAGCTAAGGCCAGCTTCTTCAGGCAGAAGTTTGTATCCTGTAGCTCCAACTCCAAAAAGTTCTGGGACGCTGTGAAGTCCATGGAGAACAAGAGCACCTCGTCCCAGCTGCCCACTGCACTGAGGCTAGGGAACACGGTCACCACCGACAAATCCATGATTATCGAAAACTTCAACAAGCATTTCTCGGCCAACAGCTCCGCCCCCCCCGCAGCTCCTCGCCCAAGCCTCTCCAGGTTCTCCTTTACCCAAATCCAGATAGCAGATGTTCTGAAAGAGCTGCAAAACCTGGACCCGTATAAATCAGCTGGGCTTGACAATCTGGACCCTCTATTTCTGAAACTATCCGCCGTCATTGTCGCAACCCCTATTACCAGCCTGTTCAACCTCTCTTTCATATCGTCTGAGATCCCCAAGGATTGGAAAGCTGCCGCAGTCATCCCCCTCTTCAAAGGGGGAGACACCCTGGACCTAAACTGTTACAGACCTATATCCATCCTGCCCTGCCTATCTAAGGTCTTAGAAAGCCAAGTCAACAAACAGGTCACTGACCATCTCGAATCCCACCGTACCTTCTTCGCTATGCAATCTGGTTTCCGAGCCGGTCACGGGTGCACCTCAGCCACACTCAAGGTACTACATTTACATTTACATTTAAGTCATTTAGCAGACGCTCTTATCCAGAGCGACTTACAAATTGGACATCATAACTGCCATCGATAAAAGACAGTACTGTGCAGCCATCTTCATCGACCTTGCCAAGGCTTTCGACTCTGTCAATCACCATATTCTTATCGGCAGACTCAGTAGCCTCGGTTTTTCGGATGACTGCCTTGCCTGGTTCACCAATTACTTTGCAGACAGAGTTCAGTGTGTCAAATCGGAGGGCATGTTGTCCGGTTCTCTGGCAGTCTCTATGGGGGTGCCACAGGGTTCAATTCTCGGGCCGACTCTTTTCTCTGTGTATGTCAATGATGTTGCTCTTGCTGCGGGCGATTCCCTGATCCACCTCTACGCAGATGACACCATTGTATACACTTTCGGCCCGTCATTGGACACTGTGCTATCTAACCTCCAATCGAGCTTCAATGCCATACAACACTCCTTCCGTGGCCTCCAACTGCTCTAAAACGCTAGTAAAACCAAATGCATGCTTGTCAACCGATCGCTGCCTGCACCCGCATGCCCGACTAGCATCACCACACTGGATGGTTCCGACCTTGAATATGTGGACACCTATAAGTACCTAGGTGTCTGGCTAGACTGCAAACTCTCCTTCCAGACCCATATCAAACATCTCCAATCGAAAATCAAATCAAGAATCGGCTTTCTATTCCGCAACAAAGCCTCCTTCATGTCATGTTTTGTCATTTATTATCATGTCTTGTCCCTGTGCTTCCCATTCTATTCGTTTCCCTCTGCTGGTCTTATTAGGTTCTTTCCTTCTTTCTATCCCTCTCTCTCCCCCCCTCTCTCACTCTCTCGCTCTCTCTTCTCTCTATCGTTCCGTTCCTGCTCCCAGCTGTTCCTATTCCCCTAATCATCATTTAGTCTTCCCACACCTGTTCCCGATCCTTTTCCCTGATTAGAGTCCCTATTTCTCTCCTTGTTATTCGTTTCTGCCCTGTCGGTTCCTTGTCAAGAATTCACCGTGCTGTGTTTGTGTATCGCCCTGTCGTGTCGTGTTTTCCTCAGATGCTGCGTGGTGAGCAGGTGTCTGAGTCTGTTTGGTTCAAGTGCCTTCCCGAGGCAACCTGCTGTTCACCTGCTGTTCAAGATCGAGTCTCCAGTTTGTCCTCGTCTTTTCGAGTGAAAGTTGTGTTTTTTTGATTGTATTTACTTTACTGGATTAAAGACTCTGTTTTCGCCAAGTCGCTTTTGGGTCCTCTTTCACCTGCATGACAGAAGGAACCGACCAAGGAATGGACCCAGCGACTTCAGACGCTCGTTACACTGCCGTCGAGATCCAAGGAGCTGCTCGCCATGCCGTGGAGAACCTGGCCGCTCAGGTTTCCGACCTCTCTGGACAGTTCCAGAGTCTACGTCTCGTGCCACCTGTTACTTCCTGGCCTGCCGAGCCTCCAGAACCTAGGGTTAATAACCCACCTTGCTACTCCGGGCAGCCCACTGAGTGCCGCTCCTTTCTCACGCAGTGTGAGATTGTGTTCTCTCTCCAACCCAACACATACTCTAGAGAGAGAGCTCGGGTTGCTTACGTCATTTCACTCCTTACTGGCCGGGCTCGAGAATGGGGCACAGCTATCTGGGAGGCAAGGGCTGATTGCTCTAACAAGTTCCAGAACTTTAAAGAGGAGATGATTCGGGTTTTTGACCGTTCAGTTTTTGGTAGGGAGGCTTCTAGGGCCCTGGCTTCCTTATGCCAAGGTGAACGGTCCATAACGGATTATTCTATTGAGTTTCGCACTCTTGCTGCCTCTAGTGAGTGGAACGAGCCGGCGCTGCTCGCTCGTTTTCTGGAGGGACTCCACGCAGTGGTTAAGGATGAGATTCTCTCCCGGGAGGTTCCTTCAGATGTGGACTCTTTGATTGCTCTCGCCATCCGCATAGAACGACGGGTAGATCTTCGTCACCGGGCTCGTGGAAGAGAGCTCGCATCAACGGTGTTTCCCTGCTCCGCATCGCAACCATCTCCCTCCTCTGGCTCAGAGACTGAGCCCATGCAGCTGGGAGGGATTCGCATCTCGACTAAGGAGAGGGAACGGAGGATCACCAACCGCCTGTGCCTCTATTGCGGAGTTGCTGGACATTTTGTTAATTCATGTCCAGTAAAAGCCAGAGCTCATCTGTAAGCGGAGGGCTACAGGTGAGCGCAACTACTCAAGTCTCTCCATCAAAATCCTGTACTACTTTGTCGGTCCATCTACGCTGGACCGGTTCGGGTGCTACATGTAGTGCCTTGATAGACTCTGGGGCTGAGGGTTGTTTCATGGACGAAGCATGGGTTCGGAAACATGACATTCCTTTCAGAGAGTTAGATAAGCCTACGCCCATGTTCGCCTTAGATGGTAGTCATCTTCCCAGTATCAGATTTGAGACACTACCTTTAACCCTCACAGTATCTGGTAACCACAGTGAGACTATTTCTTTTTTGATTTTCCGTTCACCGTTTACACCTGTTGTTTTGGGTCATCCCTGGCTAGTATGTCATAATCCTTCTATTAATTGGTCTAGTAATTCTATCCTATCCTGGAACGTTTCTTGTCATGTGAAGTGTTTAATGTCTGCCATCCCTCCCGTTTCTTCTGTCCCTACTTCTCAGGAGGAACCTGGCGATTTGACAGGAGTGCCGGAGGAATATCATGATCTGCGCACGGTCTTCAGTCGGTCCCGAGCCAACTCCCTTCCTCCTCACCGGTCGTATGATTGTAGTATTGATCTCCTTCCGGGGACCACTCCTCCTCGGGGTAGACTATACTCTCTGTCGGCTCCCGAACGTAAGGCTCTCGAGGATTATTTGTCTGTGTCTCTTGACGCCGGTACCATTGTGCCTTCTTCCTCTCCGGCCGGGGCGGGGTTCTTTTTGTTAAGAAGAAGGACGGTACTCTGCGCCCCTGCGTGGATTATCGAGGGCTGAATGACATAACGGTTAAGAATCGTTATCCGCTTCCCCTTATGTCATCAGCCTTCGAGATTCTGCAGGGAGCCAGGTGCTTTACTAAGTTGGACCTTCGTAACGCTTACCATCTCGTGCGCATCAGAGAGGGGGACGAGTGGAAAACGGCATTTAACACTCCGTTAGGGCATTTTGAGTACCGGGTTCTGCCGTTCGGTCTCGCCAATGCGCCAGCTGTTTTTCAGGCATTAGTTAATGATGTTCTGAGAGACATGCTGAACATCTTTGTTTTTGTCTATCTTGACGATATCCTGATTTTTTCTCCGTCACTCGAGATTCATGTTCAGCACGTTCGACGTGTTCTACAGCGCCTTTTAGAGAATTGTCTCTACGTAAAGGCTGAGAAGTGCTCTTTTCATGTCTCCTCCGTTACTTTTCTCGGTTCCGTTATTTCCGCTGAAGGCATTCAGATGGATTCCGCTAAGGTCCAAGCTGTCAGTGATTGGCCCGTTCCAAGGTCACGTGTCGAGTTGCAGCGCTTTTTAGGTTTCGCTAATTTCTATCGGCGTTTCATTCGTAATTTCGGTCAAGTTGCTGCTCCTCTCACAGCTCTTACTTCTGTCAAGACGTGTTTTAAGTGGTCCGGTTCCGCCCAGGGAGCTTTTGATCTTCTAAAAGAACGTTTTACGTCCGCTCCTATCCTCGTTACTCCTGACGTCACTAGACAATTCATTGTCGAGGTTGACGCCTTCAGAGGTAGGCGTGGGAGCCATTCTATCCCAGCGCTTCCAGTCTGACGATAAGGTTCATCCTTGCGCTTATTTTTCTCATCGCCTGTCGCCATCTGAGCGCAACTATGATGTGGGTAACCGTGAACTGCTCGCCATCCGCTTAGCCCTAGGCGAATGGCGACAGTGGTTGGAGGGGCGACCGTTCCTTTTGTCGTTTGGACAGACCATAAGAACCTTGAGTACATCCGTTCTGCCAAACGACTTAATGCCCGTCAAGCTCGTTGGGCGTTGTTTTTCGCTCGTTTCGAGTTTGTGATTTCTTACCGTCCGGGTAGCAAGAACACCAAGCCTGATGCCTTATCCCGTCTGTTTAGTTCTTCTGTGGCTTCTACTGATCCCGAGGGGATTCTTCCTTATGGGCGTGTTGTCGGGTTAACAGTCTGGGGAATTGAAAGACAGGTTAAGCAAGCACTCACGCACACTGCGTCGCCGCGCGCTTGTCCTAGTAACCTCCTTTTCGTTCCTGTTTCCACTCGTCTGGCTGTTCTTCAGTGGGCTCACTCTGCCAAGTTAGCTGGTCATCCCGGGGTTCGAGGCACTCTTGCGTCTATTCGCCAGTGCTTTTGGTGGCCGACTCAGGAGCGTGACACGCGCCGTTTCGTGGCTGCTTGTTCAGACTGCGCGCAGACTAAGTCGGGTAACTCTCCTCCTGCCGGTCGTCTCAGACCGCTCCCCATTCCTTCTCGACCATGGTCTCACATCGCCCTAGACTTCATTACCGGTCTGCCTTTGTCTGCGGGGAAGACTGTGATTCTTACGGTTGTCGATAGGTTCTCTAAGGCGGCACATTTCATTCCCCTCGCTAAACTTCCTTCCGCTAAGGAGACGGCACAAATCATTATCGAGAATGTATTCAGAATTCATGGCCTTCCGTTAGACGCCGTTTCAGACAGAGGCCCGCAATTCACGTCACAGTTTTGGAGGGAGTTCTGTCGTTTGATTGGTGCGTCCGTCAGTCTCTCTTCCGGGTTTCATCCCCAGTCTAACGGTCAAGCAGAGAGGGCCAATCAGACGATTGGTCGCATACTACGCAGCCTTTCTTTCAGAAACCCTGCGTCTTGGGCAGAACAGCTCCCCTGGGCAGAATACGCTCACAATTCGCTTCCTTCGTCTGCTACCGGGTTATCTCCGTTTCAGAGTAGTCTGGGTTACCAGCCTCCTCTGTTCTCATCCCAGCTTGCCGAGTCCAGCGTTCCCTCCGCTCAAGCGTTTGTCCAACGTTGTGAGCGCACCTGGAGGAGGGTGAGGTCTGCACTTTGCCGTTACAGGGCACAGACTGTGAGAGCCGCCAATAAACGCAGGATTAAGAGTCCAAGGTATTGTTGCGGCCAGAGAGTGTGGCTTTCCACTCGCAACCTTCCTCTTACGACAGCTTCTCGTAAGTTGACTCCGCGGTTGATTGGTCCGTTCCGTGTCTCCCAGGTCGTCAATCCTGTCGCTGTGCGACTGCTTCTTCCGCGACATCTTCGTCGCGTCCATCCTGTCTTCCATGTCTCCTGTGTCAAGCCCTTTCTTCGCACCCCCGTTCGTCTTCCCTCCCCCCTCCCGTCCTTGTCGAGAGCGCACCTATTTACAAGGTACATAAGATCATGGACATGCGTTCTCGGGGACGGGGTCACCAATACTTAGTGGATTGGGAGGGTTACGGTCCTGAGGAGAGGAGTTGGGTTCCGTCTCGGGACGTGCTGGACCGTTCACTCATTGATGATTTCCTCCGTTGCCGCCAGGATTCCTCCTCGAGTGCGCCAGGAGGCGCTCGGTGAGTGGGGGTACTGTCATGTTTTGTCATTTATTATCATGTCTTGTCCCTGTGCTTCCCATTCTATTCGTTTCCCTCTGCTGGTCTTATTAGGTTCTTTCCCTCTTTCTATCCCTCTCTCCCCCCTCTCTCTCTCACTCTCTCGCTCTCTCTTCTCTCTATCGTTCCGTTCCTGCTCCCAGCTGTTCCTATTCCCCTAATCATCATTTAGTCTTCCCACACCTGTTCCCGATCCTTTTCCCTGATTAGAGTCCCTATTTCTCTCCTTGTTATTCGTTTCTGCCCTGTCGGTTCCTTGTCAAGAATTCACCGTGCTGTGTTTGTGTATCGCCCTGTCATGTCGTGTTTTCCTCAGATGCTGCGTGGTGAGCAGGTGTCTGAGTCTGTTTGGTTCAAGTGCCTTCCCGAGGCAACCTGCTGTTCACCTGCTGTTCAAGATCGAGTCTCCAGTTTGTCCTCGTCTTTTCGAGTGAAAGTTGTGTTTTTTTGATTGTATTTACTTTACTGGATTAAAGACTCTGTTTTCGCCAAGTCGCTTTTGGGTCCTCTTTCACCTGCATGACACTTCACTCACGCTGCCAAGCTTACCCTAGTAAAACGGACTATCCTACCGATCCTTGACTTCGGCGATGTCATCTACAAAATTGCTTCCAACACTCTACTCAGCAAACTGGATGCAGTTTATCACAGTGCCATCCGTTTTGTCACTAAAGCACCTTATACCACCCACCACTGCGACTTGTATTACTCTAGTCAGCTGGCCCTCGCTACATATTCGTCGCCAGACCCACTGGCTCTAGGTCATCTACAAGTCCATGCTAGGTAAAGCTCCGCCTTATCTCAGTTCACTGGTCACGATGGCAACACCCATCCGTAGCATGCGCTCCAGCAGGTGTATCTCACTGATCATCCCTAAAGCCAACACCTCATTTGGCCGCCTTTCGTTCCAGTACTCTGCTGCCTGTGACTGGAACGAATTGCAAAAATCGCTGAAGTTGGAGACTTTTATCTCCCTCACCAACTTAAAACACCAGCTATCTGAGCAGCTAACCGATCGCTGCAGCTGTACATAGTCTATTGATAAATAGCCCACCCATTTTCACCTACCTCATCCCCATACTGTTTTTATTTATTTACTTTTCTGCTCTTTTGCACACCAATATCTCTACCTGTACATGATCATCTGATCATTTATCACTCCAGTGTTAATCTGCAATATTGTAATTATTCGCCCAGCTCCTCATGCCTTTTGCACACATTGTATATAGACACCCCTTTTTTTCTACTGTGTTATTGACTTGTTAATTGTTTACTCCATGTCTAACTCTGTGTTGTCTGTTCACACTGCTATGCTTTATCTTGGCCAGGTCGCAGTTGCAAATGAGAACTTGTTCTCAACTAGCCTACCTGGTTAAATAAAGGTGAAATAAAAAATATATATAAAAAAATATGCAGAATGAACCCTGACTAAAATCATATGCAGAATGAACCCTGACTAAAATCATATGCATAATGAACCCTGACTAAAATCATATGCAGAATGAACCCTGACTAAAATCATATGCAGAATGAACCCTGACTAAAATCATATGCAGAATGAACCCTGACTAAAATCATATGCAGAATGAACCCTGACTAAAATCATATGCAATCATATGCAGAATGAACCCTGACTAAAATCATATGCAGAATGAACCCTGACTAAAATCATATGCAGAATGAACCCTGACTAAAATCATATGCAGAATGAACCCTGACTAAAATCATATGCAGAATGAACCCTGACTAAAATCATATGCAGAATGAACCCTGACTAAAATCATATGCAGAATGAACCCTGACTAAAATCATATGCAGAATGAACCCTGACTAAAATCCCAATTCCACCTTTCACTCCATTTTAGTTGGTGAAAACTCCAAAGACCTAAACTATAAACCCAAGTGTAAGACCAAACCCATAAAACGCTATATAATGTGTCTATTTAAAAGCCATTGATGAGTTGGCTATTGAACGGGTGCAGCAGCAAGTAGAGGTTGTTATTATGCTTTATAGTGTGTGAAACACATGCTTGTGGATATTGACCTTTTCAAAATGGCCATGACATTTTAGTGGGTGAAAGTTATTAGAGTCCTTAAAATACTTGTTAAATGCACTGCAATACTGATTAGAAAGAGTGGTGGATTGGAATTACAGTTTTTTCTCCATTGCTAAAACACCATTTCTGAAACCTTGCTCCATTTCCTGAAAACATTCAACACAAAACCTCATCTTCAAACATTCGCCTCTAAACAGTTTTACCTGTGTTCAAAATCCAACACTGCTGTCAAATCATAAAGAAAGTGATCACAATGATATACACTCTCAAGCAGTCAGTAAACAATACACAGAAAAATAGAAAACACATTGTTCAAAACATACAATTCTCAGGGAGAAGTACATTTTTAATCAAAATAAATATTCATATTTTTCCCTCATTGTCCTTTGATGAACGAAAAAAACATGTTCTATCATAGTAGCTCAAAATTGATCAGAAATTACTACTCTGCTTTGCTCTTTGCAATTTTGTTTTTTGTTCTTCCTCCTCCTTGTACCCCTATTTTTACAGTACTGTACCCTGCATCTCACAAACTTGTCCTTTTTGTCTCTGTGATACTGTAATTCTTGTTCTTTGTTGATATGAACCTGCAACCAGTCAAAATCTATTGAGCAGTCATTACTGTTACAGTTTTTTCCAACTGCTTTCACCAGTGCTAAGCTACGCTTCATCTCTTCTCCGGCCTGGGTCTGGCCACAATACTTCATCCACATCACAAGATACGTTTTCTCTTGCCAAACATCGAGGGAAGTATCTCCTAGCATGGCGTATCCAACCCTGGACAACCTCTATGTCCCCACATGCGTCCTCCATTGCCTGGAGAAGCGGCAGGCGGGCATAGGGTTGGCGATCATACACTTTCCAGCGCCAGGATGAGAAGAATTCCTCTATGGGATTTAGAAAAGGTGAATATGGTACAAAACTACAAATTGTGGATGGGGGCAAACCAGTTTTGGACCAGAACAGCCCGGTGAAAACTAACATTGTCCCATAAAACCACAAATCTAGCAGGCTCCTGATCTGGATCAGGGACAAGCATTGTGTAAATTGCATCCAGAAAAGTGAGCATATGGCCGGTGTTGTACGGACCCAGTGTGGCATTGTGATGAAGGACCCCGTTTTGAGTGATGGCATCACACATAGTTATATTACCACCACGCTGTCCAGGGACATTGGTAATTGCCCTCTGTCCTATTACATTTCTTCTGCGGCGCCTGGTTTTGGTGAGGTTGAAGCGGCATAAATAAATTCATGGTGAATTACATGGGCATCCAGCTCCAATACTCTCTGTAACATATAAAAGGATATACAGTTGAGTAAATATGGTATGTCTGAAGTACTGGAAGTAGTGTTGCATACATACCTCTACAAAGTCATGTCGCATATTCTTGACTCTGTCATAGTTTCTCTCAAATGGCACCTTGTAAAGTTGTTTCATCGTCACTCGGTGCCGTTGGAGGATGCGTTGTGTGGTCGACAGGCTTACAGCATTGATGTTGTTAAATATGAATCGTAATTGCATTGTTGGCCAAAACCATATTTATAATTGCAGTCTCTTGTACATCTGTAAACAAGCGTCCTCGTCCTCCATGATGTTTTTGCCTTTCCACTCTGGACAGAATTCAAACACAGTATGTGTTCAGCATAGGAACTGTAAATAATGTACAAAAAAATGTAGTACAGCATGATAACCAACCTCATTTATTCAATACAGTGCAGTAAATGGATGGCTTAGAGTTACAAATGTTTATGCAATACTATGCAGTCATACGTATTTTACAGTACATTACTGTAATGCTAAAATAGTCATTAGATAGTTGCATACCTGTTCTCATTTCTGAAGGTTCGAACTCTCAGTCCAGCCTCCCTCATGGTCAAACCGTGGTTGATCACATGATCAACAAGTGTTGCCCTAATCTCATCAGAGATGACTCTCCTTCCTTCTCTTCTTTGCCATCGTCTTCTTCTTCCTCTTCCTCCTACTTCTCTTGTGCTCTGTCCATTGTTGGCATCCATTGTTCAAAACAGGTAATCTGACCTTTGACCTATTTATAGGCCTATACTACAGTAAAGCAGTGATTGGTTATTGATCAGTTAAGCTATTAGTGTTTGCACATGTGAGGAGTGTGTGTGTGACCTGGTGAATAAGTGTAGCATTTTGATTGGTTGTGTTTGGAAAAGGAAAGCAAGTCACTTCCTGTTAGAGTTTTGTGTTTTAGGTAGAGAATTGTGTGTAGTGTTTTGAAAAAAGTGTTTTATGCAATTGACAACTGAGTCAAAGGCTGAGAAATAGCTTATGGTTTTGGATATTTGGTGTGTAGTTTTGCACTTTGATTGAGAGGTTTCAAAAATCGTGTGACATGAAAAGATTTTGTGTGTAAGCAGTTGGAAAAAACTGTAATAAATGGAAAGCACAATGTTCAGGGCCATACAATTCATCCATTGCACAGTATACAGCCTCCAATGCACTGTACTACAGTATCCATTCTCAGACTTTCTCCTTCCCACCTTCAACAACCTGTTTGCTCTCTGAACTGGCTTATATTGGTTGTGTCACATCATTTGAAACAGGTTAAATCAATTTTGAGTGGTTGTGTTCAATCAATGACATATGTTCTCTATTTGTCCTTCTGTAGCTCAGTTGGTAGAGCATGGCGCTTGTAACGCCAGGGTAGTGGGTTCGATTCCCGGGACCACTCATACGTAGAATGTATGCACACATGACTGTAAGTTGCTTTGGATAAAAGCGTCCGCTAAATGGAATATATTATTTATATTATGATTGTTGCCACTTGTGTTTACCAGTATGGATGACATGTGTATTAGAGTGCAGAATGTGTTTTGAGAATGTGTTTAGAGTTTTGCTGAAAAGTCTAAGTGAGATCTGCAAATTGTGTTTTATCATGTGAAATGGTTTAAGGTATTGACAACAGACTGCATAATTAGCTAAATGAGTCCAGGCAACTGAGAACTTTGTTCAATGGGTTTTAGTGTTTTAGCAATTGATAAAAACTGTTAATGCTCTCATATAGGAGGAGCTATAGTGCTTTATGCCTTACAACCTATACCACCAATCTGTAACTATAACCATCCTCTGCACATGAGGGTGAAAATGATGAGCCAACCAATGGTCAGCTCCCTCTACTCTAGTCAATCCCCAACCAAAATAACTGCACCTATACCCAATCACCATAACTACTAAGCCAATGACAACAGAGAAATAGAAATAAGGTGAGAGAGAAAAGGACAGAGAGCATGAGAGAGAGAGAGAGAGAGAGAGAGAGAGAGAGAGAGAGAGAGAGAGAGAGAGAGAGAGAGAGGGAGATGATCAGAGACAGAGACAGAGAGAAAGAGAGACAGGATCCTAGACAGAGAGAGAGTGAGAGAGAGCATGAGAGATTGTGAGAGAGAGACAAGATCAGAGACAGAGACAGACAGAAATCTTAACAGTATATTTGACCTCTCAGCTTCCCTATCAAATCAAAAAAATTCAAACAGAAAACCCGAAGAAAATGAACAACAATGACAAATGATTTGATGAAGAATGCAAAAACCTAAGAAAGAAATTGAGAAACCTGTCCAACCAAAAACATAGAGACCCAGAAAACCTGAGTCTACGCCTTCACTATGGCGAATCACTAAAACAATACAGAAATACACTACGGAAAAAGAAGGAACAGCATGTCAGAAATCAGCCCAATGTAATTGAAGAGTTCATAGACTCTAAACAGTTCTGGGAAGATTGTGAAACTCTAAACAAACAACATGAAGAATTATCTTCTCCAATCTGTTTGGCTCAGTAACAAAGAACGAACAGCAAAAACATATACATACTCAAATATAAATCTTAGAATCAACTATTGAAGACTACCAGAACACACTGGATTCTCCAATTACCTTGAATGAACTACAAGACAAAATATAAACTCTCCAACCCAAAAAGGTCTGTGGTGTTGATGGTATCCTCAATTAAATTATAAAATATACAGACCACAAATTCCAATCGGCTACACTAAAACTCTTTAACATCATCCTTAGCTCTTCCCCAATATTTGGAACCAAGGACTGATCACCCCAAATCTACAAAAGTTGAGACAAATTTGACCCCAATAACTACTATGGGATATGCATCAACAGCAACCTTTGGAAAATCCTCTGCATTATCATTAACAGCAGACTCATATATTTCCATAGTGAAAACAATGTACAAAGCAAATGTCAAATTGGCTTTTTACCAAATTATCGTATGACAGACCACGTGTTCATCCTGCGCACCCTCATTGACAAGCAAACAAACCAAAACAAAAGCAAAGTCTTCTCATGCTTTGTTGATTTCAAAAAAGCCTTTGACTCAATTTGGCATGAGGGTCTGCTATACAAATTTATGGAAAGTGGTGTTGGGGGAAAAACATATGACATTATAAAATCCATGTACACAAACAACAAGTGGGAGGTTAAAATAGGAAAAAAAAAAATCTTCCCACAGGGCCGGGGGGTGAGACAGGGATGCAGCTTAAGCCCCATCCACTTCAACATATATATCAACGAATTGGCAAGGACACTGGAACCAAGGAGGGCCTACAGCAGCACCTAGATCTTATTCACAGATTGTGCCAGACCTGGGCCCTGACAGTAAATCTCAGTAAGACTAAAATAATGGTGTTCCAAAAAAGGTCCAGTTGCCAAGACCACTAATACTTATTCCATCTAGACGCCGTTGCCCTAGAGCACACAAAAATTATACATACCTTGGCCTAAACATCAGCGCCACAGGTAACTTCTACAAAGCTGTGAACGATCTGAGAGACAAGGCAAGAAGGAACAAGAAACATAAAATTTGACATACCAAATAGGATCTGGCTAAAAATACTTTAATCAGTTATAGAACCCATTGCCCTTTATGGTTGTGAGGTCTGGGGTCTGCTCACCAACCAATAATTCACAAAATGGGACAAACACCAAATTGAGACGGCAAAAATATCCTCAGTGAACAATGTGAACCACCAAATAATGCATGCAGAGCAGAATTAGGTTGATACCCGCTAATTAGCAAAATCCAGAAAAGAGACGTTCAATTCTACAACCACCTAAAAGGAAGCAATTCCCAGACCTTCCACAACAGAGCCATCACCTGGAGAATAGTCTCCTAAACAAGCTGGTCCTGGGGCTCTGTTTACAAACATAAAAAGCCCCCACAAAGACCCAGGTCAGCAACACAATTAGACCCAACCAAATCATGAGAAAACAAAAAGATAATTACTTGACACATTGGTAAGAATTAACAAAAAAACAGAGCAAACTAGAATGCTAGTTGGCCCTAAACAGAAAGTACAATATGGCAGAATTTCTGATGACTGTGACTGACCCAAATTTAAGGAAAGCTTTGACTATGTACAGACTAAGTGAGCATGGCCTTGCTTTGGAGAAAGGTCACCGTAGGCAGACATGGCTCTCAAGAGAAGACAGGCTATGTGCACACTGCCCACAAAATGAGGTGGAATCTGAGCTGCACTTCCTAACCTCCTGCTAAAAGTATGACCATATTAGAGACATATTTCCCTCAGATTACACAGATCCGGAAGGTAGTCTAGTGGTTAGAGCGTTGTAACCGAAAGGTTGCAAGATCAAATTCCCGAGCTGACAAGGTATAAATCTGTTGTTCTGCCCCTGAACAAGGCAGTTAACCCACTGTTCCTAGGCCGTTATTGAAAATAATAATTTGTTGTTAACTGACTTGCCTAGCTAAATAAAGGTCAAATAAAAAAATAAAAGATCCACAAAGATTTGAAAATAAACCCGATTTTGATAAACTCCCATATCTACTGCGTGAAATACCACAGTGTGCCATCACAGCAGCAAGATTTGTGACCTGTTGCCGCAAGAAAAGGGCAACCAGTGAAGAACAAACACCATTGTAAATACGACCCATATGTTTATTTTTTTTCTCCCTTTTGTACTTGAACCATTTGCATCTGACATCAACTGTACATAATGACATTTGCATTGTCTTTATTATTTTGGAACTTGTGTAATGTAACAGTTCATTTTTATTGTTTATTTCACTTTTGTATATTATCTACTTCAAATCAAATCAAATTGTATTTGTCACATACACATGGTTAGCAGATGTTAATGCGAGTGTAGCGAAATGCTTGTGCTTCTAGTTCCGACAATGCAGTAATAACCAACAAGTAATCTATCTAACAATTCCAAAACTACTGTCTTATACACACAAGTGTAAGGGGATAAAGAATATGTACATAAAGATATATGAATGAGTGATGGTACAGAGCGGCATAGGCTAGATGCAGTAGATGGTATCGAGTACAGTATATACATATGAGATGAGTATGTAAACAAAGGGGCATAGTTAAAGTGGCTAGTGATACATGTATTACATAAAGATGCAGTAGATGATATAGAGTACAGTATATACGTATACATATGAGATGAATAATGTAGGGTATGTAAACATTATATTAGGTAGCATTGTTTAAAGTGGCTAGTAATATATTTTACATAATTTCCCATCCATTCCCATTATTAAAGTGGCTGGAGTTGATTCAGTGTGTTGGCAGCAGCCACTCAATGTTAGTGGTGGCTGTTTAACAGTCTGATGGCCTTGAGATAGAAGCTGTTTTTCAGTCTCTCGGTCCCAGGTTTGATGCACCTGTGCTGACCTCGACCTTCTGGATGATAACGGGGTGAACAGGCAGTGGCTTGGGTGGTTGTTGTCCTTGATGATTTTTATGGCCTTCCTGTAACATCGGGTGGTGTAGGTGTCCTGGAGGGCAGGTAGTTTGCCCCCGGTGATGCGTTGTGCAGACCTCACTACCCTCTGGAGAGCCTTACGGTTGTGGGCGGAGCAGTTGCCATACCAGGCGGTGATACAGCCCGCCAGGATGCTCTCGATTGTGCATCTGTAGAAGTTTGTGAGTGCTTTTGGTGACAAGCCAAATTTCTTCAGCCTCCTGAGGTTGAAGAGGCGCTGCTGCGCCTTCTTCACGATGCTGTCTGTGTGGGTGGACCAATTCAGTTTGTCTGTGATGTGTATGCCGAGGAACTTAAAACTTGCTACCCTCTCCACTACTGTTCCATCAATGTGGATAGGGGGGTGTTCCCTCTGCTGTTTCCTGAAGTCCACAATCATCTCCTTAGTTTTGTGGATGTTGAGTGTGAGGTTATTTTCCTGACACCACACTCCAAGGGCCCTCACCTCCTCCCTGTAGGCCGTCTCATCATTGTTGGTAATCAAGCCTACCACTGTTGTGTCGTCCGCAAACTTGATGATTGAGTTGGAGGCGTGATTGGCCACGTAGTCGAGGGTGAACAGGGAGTACAGGAGAGGGCTCAGAACGCACCCTTGTGGGGCCCCAGTGTTGAGGATCAGCGGGGTGGAGATGTTGTTGCCCACCCTCACCACCTGGGGGCAGCCCGTCAGGAAGTCCAGTACCCAGTTGCACAGGGCGGGGTCGAGACCCAGGGTCTCGAGCTTGATGACGAGCTTGGAGGGTACTATGGTGTTAAATGCCGAGCTGTAGTCGATGAACAGCATTCTCACATAGGTATTCCTCTTGTCCAGATGGGTTATGGCAGTGTGCAGTGTGGTTGAGATTGCATCGTCTGTGGACCTATTTGGGCGGTAAGCAAATTAGAGTGGGTCTAGGGTGTCAGGTAGGGTGGAGGTGATATGGTCCTTGACTAGTCTCTCAAAGCACTTCATGATGACGGAAGTGAGTGCTACGGGGCAGTAGTCCTTAGCTCAGTTACCTTAGCTTTCTTGGGAACAGGAACAATGGTGGCCCTCTTGAAGCATGTGGGAACAGCAGACTGGGAAAGAGATTGATTGAATATGTCCTTAAACACACCAGCCAGCTGTTCTGCGCATGCTCTGAGGGCGCGGCAGGGAATGCCGTCTGGGCCTGCAGCCTTGCGAGGGTTAACACGTTTAAATGTTTTACTCACCTCGGCTGCAGTGAAGGAGAGGCCGAATGTTCTGTTTGCAGGCCGTGTCAGTGGCACTGTATTGTCCTCAAAGCTGGCAAAAAAGTTATTTAGTCTGCCTGGGAGCAAGACATCCTGGTCTGTGACGGGGCTGGTTTTCATTTTGTAATCCGTGATTGACTGTAGACCCTGCCACACTTGCTTTGGAAATGTTATTATATGTTTCCCATGCCAATAAAGTCCCTTGAATGTAACTTAATTGACAGAGACAGAGAGCAGAGAGAGAACGAGAGAGAGGGGGGGGGGCAGTCAGTATGTTGGTGTCTGTCAGAGATTGATGGCTGTGTCTGTCATGTGACAGGTCCATCGCTCCTTTTTAAGATATGAGGAAAGATGGACTCCAGGTGGGACACACCTCATCAGAGAACACCTCATACAGCATATTGATGTACGGTCCCACTGGTTCTCTCTTTCACACTTTACACCGGCTTCACTCTCACTCTCACCCTTCACTTCACTCACACACACACACACACACACACACACACACACACACACACACACACACACACACACACACACACACACACACACACACACACACACACACACACACACACACACACACACACACACACACACACACACACACACACACACACACACACACACACACACAGCGACACTCTAAAACTTCATCATTTAATGAAACAAATAAACAAGTGAGAAAAAGAGGGAGGGATGAGACTGAGAGAAAGGAGGCGACACGCTTTCATATGAAATGCAATTCAAACACAGTGGACTCATTTCAGGGGAACCGTCTTCTCTTTCTCTCCCTCTCAGGTTTCATGAAACATTTTAGAATATGTTTCAGTGTCATTATCCTTGTAAGGGAAGGGTGCCCAAGTATTGAAAACAGGAGTGCCAATCATTTGGACACCTATCTTTTGTAGATCATTTGTATTAGAGCTATCTTCTGTGTACCACCCCTACCTCCTGTCTCAGCCTCCTGTATCTGTGATGCAATAGTTTATGTGTCGAGGGGCTAGTCTGGTTTATCTGGTGTAATTCTCCTGTCTTATCCGGTGTCCTGTTTGAATTTAAGTATGCTCCATCTAATTCTCTCTCTCTCTCTCCCTCCCCTCCCGGAGGACCTGTTAGATTACTTGCTAGATATTACTGCACTGTCAGAACTACAAGCACAAGCATTTCGCTACACTCACATTACCATCTGCTAACCATGTGTATGTGACCAGTAATTTTTTTTGTTTGTTTTTTTGACCTGAGCCCTGGGACCATAGCTCAGGTCTACCTGGCCGATGACTCCTTGCTGTCCCCAGTCCACCTGATCTTGCTGCTGTTCCAGTTTCAACGGTTCTGTCAGCGGCTATGGAACCCTGACCTGTTCACCGGACGTGCTACCTGTCCCGGACCTGCTGTTTTCGACTCTCTCTACCGCAACTGCTGTCTCGAACTCTGAATGATCGGCTATGAAAAGCCATCTGACATTTACTCCTGAGGTGCTGCCCTGTTGCACCCTCTACAACCACTGTGATTATTATTATTTGACCCTGCTGGTCATCTATGAACGTTTGAACATCTTGGCCATGTTCTGTTATAATCTCCGCCCAGCACAGCCAGAAGAGGACTGGCCACCCCTCAGAGCCTGGTTCCTCTCTAGGTTTCTTCCTCAGTTCCTGCCTCTCTAGGGAGTTTTTCCTAGCCACTGTGCTTCTACATCTGCATTGGTTGCTGTTTGGGGTTTTAGGCTGGGTTTCCGTATAGCACTTTGCTTAAAAAGGGCTTTATAAATACATTTGATTGATTGATTGATTGATTGTCACAACACAACTGATTGTCTCAAATGCGTTAAGAAGGAAAGAAATTCCACAAATGAACATTTAACGAGGGACACGTGTTAATTTAAATGCATTCCAGGTGACTACCTCACAAAGCCGATTGAGATAATGCCAAGAGTGTGCAAAGCTGTGGGTTGTAGTGGTAGATGTAGTTGTGACAATGTCCCGATCCCCAGCAATAGTGTCATGAAATAGAGGTGAAGGAGTACATAGCCTACAGAGGCAAAGTGAAAGTAAATATACAAATTAGCGGATAAGTCCTACAACTGCACATTCTGTGTCACTGACCTCTTCCTCAGTTCCTGAGGGTGAACAGCAGAACACCTGTGGAACTACACATACCGAAACCCTGCTCAGGCTCAGATTTAGATGCTGCTTATCCTTCAAGTTAACAGGTTACAATTGATGTTGCATTACTGACATGAGTTACCTCTAGCAACAATTCTCACATTGACAACTGCTTATTGTAAAGAATGAGAAACGAACTGCTTATTGTAAAGAATGAGAAATGAACTGCATCTTGTCAAGAATGACAATAACTAACATTCTAAACTACTTCAACATAATTGTGTGCATCACTTCTCTTTTTCCACATCTTCCACCAGTGTCAGCAAAATAACCTGCATTTTCCCAATTAATGATATACAGTCGCATGCAGATTATGAAACTAGGCTCCTATTGCATGTGCTACTTGTCAACTCTCCCCCAAAAGTTATTCCTGATAAGCATTGCTTTGGCATGTGTGAGTGTGGTTGTGGAGCAGGCACATGTTTGAATGATAAAATACCAAGGGGAACTGGGTGAGGCAGAACAGTATGTCTCCTTTTCATTAGTGGGCTTATTCGAAGGTCTCATATGCCCTTGTTTGAAAGAAGTCCAGTCTCACTGACTCTAAATAGCTGATGCATTATTCAACAATCCTCTGGTCTTCTAAATCAAAGAGTTCTCTAAAATATTACACTTTGAATATAGATTTACCTATCAAAACTTGGCCAAATCACGGAACCTATTTCTCAGGACAGACACTTGATTAGACAAACATATCAACAATACAGAGAGGGTATTTGACCATGTAGGACACAGACATTGAGGGCAAAGTAACCTTTTACTGCAGTGGGCTAAATCAGGGTGCTTCTTGGTAGTCTTTAAAAAATGTACTTTGAAACAAACATATACACCTCACACACATGGTCTTTATGGTTATGGTCTTAAAAAAAGAAGAGTTTAAATGTATTCCATTTTAAGTTTGCATCTATATATTACACTTTATATGCATCACAGAAGACTGAAATACAACAAAACTGATTAACATAGAAACACCGGATTTTAGGCTTTAAAAAAGAAGTTTATTCATTATGAAATTTAGGAAAATATTGATAACACTCCACCCATGAGGCCACTGAGGGTTTGATTTTGTAAGCAACACTCCACAGTGCTAACAGGTATTTGTGAATCAGAGCTCAGGATAAGACCCAGATGTAGACAGTACAAAGTAACAAAAGTGTATTACAAAAACAGGGGTCAGGCAAACGACA